>NW_024364158.1:0-216 GCF_014805655.1 Passer montanus | reverse complement strand
TCCAGGTGTTTTTCCGGGGTTTTTCCAGGGATTTTTCCAAGGCTTTTCTGGGGGTTTTCCAGGTGTTTTTCCGGGGTTTTTCCAGGTGTTTTTCCAATACTTTTACAAAGTTGTTCCGGGAGGTTTTTCCCACAATTTTTTGATGTTTTTCCCACTATTTTCCCTGTGATTTTCCCGACCTTTTCCCCGTTTTTTTTCCCGGATTTCCGCAGAGCG
>NW_024364157.1:0-216 GCF_014805655.1 Passer montanus | reverse complement strand
TTGGCCTTGTTGAGCCTCATGAGATTCCCCAGGGCCACTGACTGAGCTTGTCCCGCTCCCTCTGGGTTCCAGGCTGTCCCTCAGCCATGGAGCAGGAGCACAGGGAAGGCGAGCACGTTGCTGCAGGTGCCAGTGCAGGTTTGTGTGAGAGCCAAGAGCTGTTTAAACCCCACCACTGGTGTCTCCTTCTCTCCTCAGATCCCCAAGGACCCGACG
>NW_024364156.1:0-216 GCF_014805655.1 Passer montanus | reverse complement strand
TTCTCTCATTTCTCCTCTTTTTCTTTCTGGTTTCTCTGTCGAGGACCTTGGTAGGAAATTCCTCCTGCATGGATGCTCTTCTCAGGGGGGCACTGGGGACATCCCCACCCCGTCCCTGCTGCAGCTCCCTCCCTCCCAGGGGAAAAATCCGGGATTTTCAGGAGGAAAACCCAGGATGAGGCGTTGGAACCTGAAATGCAGGGAGCTCCCACAACA
>NW_024364155.1:0-216 GCF_014805655.1 Passer montanus | reverse complement strand
TGGCAACATCTCTCTTGATAAAGGAAGAGCCTCTAAAACTGGATTTGAAGGCCATTTAATAAACCAAGGCTAAGAAAAAATAAATCCAGCAGATTTTATAATATTTAAGGATTTTTTTCTGGTCAGGCAGCAGCAAATGTGGAATAAGGCTCAGAACTTCAAAGCTGCATCTGTAGCTTGTGAAATGACAAAAACTGCATTGGAAAGGACTTTGCT
>NW_024364154.1:0-216 GCF_014805655.1 Passer montanus | reverse complement strand
AGCACAGGGGTCCTGCTGGTGGGATTTTTCCCCCCTCTTGTTTTCTGAGCCACTCCAGTCCCACAAACCCAGGAAAAGGGGGTAAGGTCCCTAGGACCATGAGCCCAAACCTGCACCTTGCAAGCAATCGCTGTCCCCTGCAGAGCCACGGCCACTGGGCTCCCTTCTGACTTTTCCAAAGAGTTCTCTTTGAATTAAGAGTATTTTCCCACAGCC
>NW_024364153.1:0-216 GCF_014805655.1 Passer montanus | reverse complement strand
CCCCAAAACTGAGCCCAAAAAACCCAAAAATGGCCCCAAGAAACCCAAAATTGCCCCCCAAACCCCAAATCTGAGCCCAAAATCACCCCAAAAAACCCCAAAACTGAGCCCCAGACCCAAAATGGCACCACAAGCCCCAAAACGGCCCCAAAAAAACCCAAAATGGCCCCAAAAAATCCAAAATGGACCCAAAAAACCCCAAATGGTCCCAAAAAA
>NW_024364152.1:0-216 GCF_014805655.1 Passer montanus | reverse complement strand
CTTTAGGAGTTATGAATACAAGTTGCATCAATTCACTCCTTTCCTCAAAGTGCATGAAGAAAAATAAAACCTAAACAAAAAATATTTTGCTGCAGTAGTTATTGCAAAGAAAGATAAATCTACTGGAGATATCAAGACAAGTCTATTAACTATCAACTTCTAATGCTTATTTCAGAAAGGGCATTATAGCAGTGCTTTCAGTACTCATTTGCCTGG
>NW_024364151.1:0-216 GCF_014805655.1 Passer montanus | reverse complement strand
ATTAAGAAACCAGTGTCTTTCCTTGAAAATTACAGGCCCATCTCATTTTTATGGAGTCATGAATTTCATCGGCCTTTCCTGTTTTCTCAGGCAAATTACTTTTTTTTTTTAAGATAATGTTAACATGTGCTCCTGACTAAAGGTCTTTGGAGGAAGAAATACATCTTGAAAAAGTATAATGAGTAATAAAAACTGGTATTTAACAGTTAAAAGTTT
>NW_024364150.1:0-216 GCF_014805655.1 Passer montanus | reverse complement strand
ATTAGCAAGGGCTGGAGTCAGGACGAGTCCAAGAAGGACTGCAGTCCAAATCTGAAATGAAAATCAAATACAAAATGTAACTGCAACTCTGGCTGACAAATCTGGTCATGACACTCCTCCTTCCCTTTTCCTAATCTGATGTTCAAAGGTCCTCCTTGGATCCCTTTTGTGCTTTCAGCCTGGGATTGCATCCGTGCCCCCAAAGGGAGGCACCCT
>NW_024364149.1:0-216 GCF_014805655.1 Passer montanus | reverse complement strand
GAGGGGTCTCACCTGGGCACCCCCCCGGGCCCGGGGGGCCCCTGGCGGGGGGGGGGCAGTGGCACTCGAAGCTCCCGGGGGTGTTGAGGCAGACGGAGCCCCCCCCGCAGCGCCCCTCCCCCCCCTCGGCGCACTCGTCCACGTCTGGGGGGAGGGGCGGGCTCAGAAACGGGGAGAAAAACCCCAAATTGGGGAAAAACCCCCAAAAATGGGGAA
>NW_024364148.1:0-3518 GCF_014805655.1 Passer montanus | reverse complement strand
GGGGACACCCCCAGAGCCTTGGTGGCACCTTGGGGACACTCCCAGAGTGGTGGTAGCACTTTGGGGACACCCCCGAGCTTTGGTGGCACCTTGGGGACACCCCCAATGACAAGCCAAGGAGATCTGGGGACAAAGGAATTTATTGGGGACACTGAGGTGGCCCCAGAGACGGGGAGGGGACATTGGGGACACCGAGGGGACACTGGGGACACCGAGGGGACACCGAGGTGGTTGGGGAAGGGGACCTTGGTGGCACTGGGGTGGCACCGGGGTGACATCAGAGCTTGGGAAAAGGGGATGTGGGTGGCACTTAGGTGACCTCGGTGGCACTGAGGTGACACTGGTGACATCAGAGCTTGGCGAAGGGCACGTTGGTGACACTCAGGTGACACTGGTGACATCAGAGCTTGGCGAAGGGCACGTTGGGGACACTCAGGTGACCCTGGTGGCACTCAGGTGGCACTCAGGTGACATCAGAGCTTGGCGAAGGGCACGTTGGGGACACTCAGGTGACCCTGGTGGCACTCAGGTGACACTCAGGTGACCCTGGTGGCACTCAGGTGGCACTCAGGTGACATCAGAGCTTGGCGAAGGGCACGTCCTCGGGGCCCTTCTTCTCCAGGGCCGCCTGCACCGACTTGGGGATGTCCTCGGTCTGCAGCATGGCCATGTTCCACGTGGCCTATCCAGCCCTTGTCGGGCAGCACCCGGCTGGGGACAGAATGAACAGAAAACACACAGAAAATATACACAGGAACCCCAAAATCCACCCCAAATCCAGCCCTTGTTGGGCAGCACCCGGCTGGGGACAGCAGGGACACGGAATGAGCCCCAAAACACACAGAAAACACACCCAGGAACCCCAAAATCCACCCCAAAATCCCCCTCAAATCCACGCAAAATCCACCCCAAACCCATCCAAAAAAAATCCACCCCAGAATCAACCCCAAATCCCCCTAAAATTCACCCCAAATACACCAAAACCACACCCCAAAATCCCCCTAAAATTCACCCAAATCTATCTAAAATTCACCAAAAATTCAACAAAATTCCCCCAAAATTCACCAAAATCCACCCAGATCCTCCTAAAATCCACCCAAAATTCAGCAAAATTTACCCAAATTTACCCAAAACCCCCCCAGACCCCCCAGGGCGGGTCCCCACCTGACGAGGCCGCAGCTCAGCGCCTCCGGGGCTCTCATGACGCGGGCGGTGAAAGCCAGCTCGTTCACCAGGCTGGGACACGGGGACAGTGAGGGGACATCATTGGGGACATCATTGGGGACATTGGGGACAGTGGGGACACTACTGGGGACACGGGGACACGGGGACAGTGGGGACACGGGGAGATTGGGGACATGGGGACACTATTGGGGACATGGGGACACCAGGGGACATCACTGGGGACATGGGGATATGGGGACATTGGGGACATGGGGACAGGAGAACATTGGGGACATGGGGACAGGGGGACATGGGGACATGGGGACACGGGGACAGTGGGGACATTGGGGACAGTGCCACCTGGCCCTGGGGACATGGGGACATTGGGGACATCAGTGACACCTAGCCCTGGGGACATGGGGACAGTGGGGACATTGGGGACAGTGCCACCTGGCCCTGGGGACATGGGGACATTGGGGACATCAGTGACACCTAGCCCTGGGGACATGGGGACAGTGGGGACATTGGGGACAGTGCCACCTGGCCCTGGGGGGACATTGGGGACACGGGGACATTGGGGACATTGGGGACACGGGGACACCAGGGGACATCACTGGGGACATTGGGGACATCATTGGGGACACTGGGACATGGGGACATTGGGGACATTGGGGACATGGGGGACAGTGGGGACACCAGGGGACATTGGGGACATGGGGACACCAAGGGGACATCACTGGGGACACGGGGACATTGGGGACAGGGGGACAGCATTGGGGACACCAGGACATTGGGGACACAGGGACAGTGGGGGGACAGCAGTGGGGATGTCATTGGGGACATTGGGGACACCAGGAGAACATGGGGACATCACTGGGGACATCACTGGGGACGCAGGGGGGACATGGAGACAATGGGGACATTGGGGACATGGGGGGGACATCTGGGACAGTGTGGGGACATCATAGGGGACATGGTGACGTTGGGGACATTACTGGGGACACAGGGGGGACATTGGGGACATTATTGGGGACATGGGGACATCATTGGGGACATGGGGACATTGGGGACATTGGGGACAGCGTTGGGGACATTACTGGGGACACAGGGGGGACATGGGGACATTGGGGAGACAGTGGGGAAATGGGGACACCGGAACAGCGTTGGGGACATCATTGGGGATGCCACTGGGGACATCATTGGGGACATTTGGGACATCACTGGGGACAGCGTTGGGCACATCGGGGACATCATTGGGGACATGGGGACATCACTGGGGACAGCGTTGGGCACATCGGGGACATTATTTGGGACACTATTAGGGACATTGGGGACACGGGGACAGCGTGGGGACATTGGGGACATCGCTGGGGACACCGGGGGTCACAGGGCGCCCCTCACCCACCTCTGGCTCCCCACGATTTTGGGGAGGCGCTGCAGGGTCCCCACGTCGGCCGCCAGCCCCATGTCCACCTCCTGTGGGGACATTGGGGACAATGGGGACACTGGGGACACCGGGGGGACACCGGGGGGATTTGGGACATTGGGGGGACATTGGGGACAATGGGGGGACATCGGGGACAATGGGGACACCGGGGGGGCACTGGGGGGACAATGGGGACAGTGGGGGATTGGGGACATTGGGGACAATGGGGACACCGGGGGGACATTGGGGACAATGGGGACACACCGCGGTGTCCCAGGGGCCCTGGGGACATTGGGGACATCCCGGGGTCCCCTCGTGTCCCACCTTGACCTGGAAGGAGGCGTCCTGGGAGCAGAAGCGAATGTCACAGGCCGAGATCAGATCCACGCCTGGGGGGGCAGCCTTCGTCACCATCCTCATCCTCATCGTCATTGTCATTGTCATCGTCATTGTCATCCTCATTGTCATCCTCATTATCATCCCATTCCACCATCACTGTCATCCTCATCGTCATCATCATCACCATCCTCATCATCATCCCCATTGTTATTGTCATCCCACCCTCATCGTCACCATCCTCATCATCATCCCATCCTCATCATCATCATCGTCATTCCATCCTCATCCCATCCTCATCCTCTTCATCTTCATCACCCTGTTCCCATTTTATCTCATCCTCATCTTCATCCCAATCCCCCATTCCCCCACACCACTGTTCCAACCCCAATCCTGACCCCGACCCCAATCCCAATCCTGACCCTGACCCCAATCCCAACCCCAATCCCATCCCAAACCCAAACCCCGACCCCAATGCTGACCCTAAACCCCAATCTCAAACCCAACCCCAAACCTCAAAACTAATCCCAACCCCGACCCCAAACCCCAATCCCGACCCTGACCCCAACCCCAATCCCATCCCAAACCCAAA
>NW_024364147.1:0-216 GCF_014805655.1 Passer montanus | reverse complement strand
AAATGGGATGGGATTGGGTAAAATGGGATGAAAAGGGGATGGGATGGGGGGAAAATGGGGAGAAACTGGGGAAAAGGGGGAAAACCAGGAAAAATTGGGAAAAACTGGGGGAAATTGCATTGGGATGGGGGAAAATGGGGCTAGAATATAGGTAAAATGGGAAAAATTGAGAAAAACGGGGAAAATAGGGGGAAAAAACTGAGGAAAATAGGGAAA
>NW_024364146.1:0-216 GCF_014805655.1 Passer montanus | reverse complement strand
CAGGCCCGCGCCGCGATGGAGGGCGGGCCCGGGCCGCGGGGGGCTGCTCGCCTCCCCCCGCCGCCGCCTATTTTATTTTTTTTTTCTTAAACACCCCCCCTCCCCATTTCCCCCTTTTCTTGAATGAAGCGTGAGGCGGAGCTCTAGGAAACCACCGCGCCCGGCTACGCCGCGCGGGGCCGGAGCCTCCCCCTCGGGCTCCGCTCCTCCCCGCCT
>NW_024364145.1:0-216 GCF_014805655.1 Passer montanus | reverse complement strand
CTCCCCAAATTACCCTGAGACCCCTCCCCTAATTACCAAAAAAACCCTGAAATTCCCCCAAATTCCAGCCCCAAATGCCCCAAAATCCCCCCAAAATCCCCTCCTGAGACCCCTCCCCAAATTCGGGACCCCACCCCAAAATCCCCTCCCGAGACCCCTCCCCAAATTCGGGACCTCTCCCCCCAAAAAACCCCAAATTCTCCCAAAACCCCAAAA
>NW_024364144.1:0-216 GCF_014805655.1 Passer montanus | reverse complement strand
TTTTTTGATTAAAACCTCTAAATTTCATCCCAACCCTTCCCAAATCCCCAAATCCTCTCCCAAAACTCTCAGAAACCTTAAAATTCGCTCCTGAAAATGGCGGTTTTTTGCGCTAAAACTGCGAAATTGCCTCCAAAAACCCCAAATTTTCACTTTTTTTGACAATTTTTTTTCCCAGCCGGCCGCCCTGGCGCCATCCCCGCCGGTGGCCGCCCC
>NW_024364143.1:0-216 GCF_014805655.1 Passer montanus | reverse complement strand
CTGTTAGCTTTCTAAAACTCCTTCTTCTAAAATCACTGATTTTTAAAAGGCAAAGGATTTTGTCAGGCCTTCTGAATAGCCCCTTTATATATTCATAAACATCCCCAGCCCAAAATCAATCCTGGATCATAATCAGTTTACTTCTTTTCTCACCTATGGACAATTTTTTCAGATTCATAAAAGTCAACATTCTGTATGATGATTAAAACTCTTGAT
>NW_024364142.1:0-216 GCF_014805655.1 Passer montanus | reverse complement strand
TCCTGCTAGATGCATGCTCACCTGGGATGTCCACAGCTACTCAGCTTCCCTCAGAGGTGCCAGAATGTCCTCTGATGGCTGCAAGCACAGTGTGGGCTCCACTCAGATGTGCACCTCCAGCCAGATGTGTGCTGTATGGAGAGGGGGCTTGGCAAATCCCATGGTGGAGATGTGAGACCCTCTGAAATCACAAGCCGTACAATGGAAAGGGGCAGG
>NW_024364141.1:0-216 GCF_014805655.1 Passer montanus | reverse complement strand
GAGAAATAAAACAATCACAACATTAATTTGGCTCACACAAAGTGAAAAATTTAGTAAATTTTAATAGGAAGAAAATTTAGAGATTTACTATTATTAATATTTGGTATTTCATCCTTCCACTGAAGGACATAAAAGGGTGGTTACTATTGTTTTCCAGGCCTGAAACAGGCCTGAAACTCACTGAAGAAAGTGTCTTCATGATCACTTTCATTTCTG
>NW_024364140.1:0-216 GCF_014805655.1 Passer montanus | reverse complement strand
ATGCCCACAAGGTGAGGCCACGCCCACAAGCTCCATTAGCCACGCCCACAAGGCGAGGTCACACACTCAGGGTGAGACCACGCCCCAAATGTCACAGGCCACGCCCAGATTACGAGGCCACGCCCCCAAATGTCACAGGAAACGCCCATGAGCTGAAGCCACGCCCCCAAATCCCCCAGAGACTCCTCCCCCAAACTGAGGCCACGCCCCCATTTC
>NW_024364139.1:0-216 GCF_014805655.1 Passer montanus | reverse complement strand
ATTTTCCCCAAATCCCCCCAAATCCCCCCGCGTTCCCCACCCCGCTGGCGCTGCCGCGGACGCAGAAGCTCTCGGGGATTTTGGGGTCGTTTCCGGCGTTTTCGGGGCAGCGCTCGGGGCTCACCCGGGCCGGGCGCAGCCGCGCGGGGGCGCGGGGGTCTGCGGGCACGGGGGGCACAGGTGAGCGCAGGTGTGCCCAGGTGTGCCCAGGTACCC
>NW_024364138.1:0-216 GCF_014805655.1 Passer montanus | reverse complement strand
GTGCTCCGGGGAAGGGAAATTCACACAAATCCCGCTCGCGGCCGCGCCGCAGAGAGCGCGGGGAGGTGGCGGGAGCCAGAAGTAAGCCCCGCCCCCTTTTCTACAGTCTTCAACCAGGTCGGACCCAACCCCATAAAAATCGCGGCGCGGGCGGCGCTCCCTCAGACCAGCAGTGTCGACAGTCGGGGCAGCAGCGGCAGCGGCGGCGGCAGCAGC
>NW_024364137.1:0-3522 GCF_014805655.1 Passer montanus | reverse complement strand
GAAATAAACGGTGATGGAGAAATGGGAAAATGGTCCAAAAATGGTGGAAAATGGTGAAAAAATGGTGAAAAAGTAGGGGGAAAATCGTGAAAAAATATTGGAAAAAATGGTGGGAAAATAGTGAAAAAATCGTGAAAAAAATGGTGAAAAAATGATGAAAAAGTGGAGAAAAAATGGTGGGAAAATAGTGAAAAAATCGTGAAAAAAATGGTGAAAAAATGATGAAAAAGTGGAGAAAAAATGGTGGGAAAATTGTGGGAAAATGGTGGAAAACAGTGAAAAAATGGGGAAAATGGTGAAGAAGTGGTGGAAAAATGGTAAAAGAATGGTGGGGAAATGGTGGGAAAATAGTGAAAAAATGGTGGGAAAATGGTGGAAAATTAGGGGAAAACGGACCTAAAAAGGGGCGGAATTGTCCCAAAAATGGGTGGGAAAGGTCCTAAAAGGGATGAAAATGTCCCAAAATGGGATCAGAAAACCCCAAAAGGGGCGGAATTGCCCCAAAAGGAGCCCGAGGAGCTGCGGCGGCGCTGGGAGGAGGGGACGGCGGCCGTCAGGGACCCCTGGGTGCCCCTCGGGACCCCCGGGAGGGGGAAGAGACCCCCTGAGATGGGGAATAAACAGTGAAATAAACGGTGATGGAAAAACGGGAAAAATGGTGAAAAAATGGGGAAAAAATGGGGAAAAAAAACGTGAAAAAAATGGGAAAAAAATGGGGAAAAGTGGGGGAAAAATGATGGGAAAATGGTGGAAAATTGTGAAAAAATAGGGGAAAAATCATGAAAAAATATTGGGAAAATGGTGAAAAACTGGAGGGAAAATTATGAGAAAATGTTGGAAAAATGGGGAAAAAATGGTGAAAAAATGGTGGGAAAATTGTGAAAAAATGATGGAGAAATGGTGAAAAAATGGGGAAAAAATGGGGGAAAAAATGGGGGAAAATGGTGGAAAAGTTGTGAAGAATAATGAAAAAATGGTGAAGAAATGGTGGGAAAATGCTGAAAAAATGCTGAAAAAGTGGGGGGAAAATGGTGGGAAAAGTGGAAAATTAGGGGAAAATGGACCTGAAAAGGGGCGGAATTGCCCCAAAAATGGATCAAAACGAAGGGATTTTGGGGGGAAAAACCCAAATTTTGGGGTTCCTGAAGGGATTTTGGGGAGAAAAACCCAAATTTTGGGGTTCCTGAAGGGGTTTTGGGGGAGAAAAATCCAATTCTGGGGAGAAAAAGTCAAATTTTGAGGAAAAAAAAATCCAAATTTTAGGGCAAGAAAACCAAATTTTGGGGTTCCTGAAGAGATTTTGGGGGGAAAATTCCTCATTTGGGGGGGTGAAAAACCCAATTTGGGGAGAAACATCCAAATTTGGGGGGGTGAAATCCAAATTTTGGGGGGTAAATCCCAATTTTGGGGCAGAAAACCCAAATTTTGGGGTTCCTGAAGGGATTTTGGGGGGAGAAAATCCAAGTTTGGGGTAAGAAAACACAAGTTGTGGGGAGCAAAAGGCCAATTTTGGGGCAGAAAACCCAAATTTTGGGGTTCCTGAAGGGATTTTGGGGGGAGAAAATCCAAGTTTGGGGGAAGAAAACCCAAATTGTGGGGAGGGAAATCCCAATTTTGGGGCAGAAAATCAAAATTTTGTGGTCCCTGAAGGGATTTTAGGGGAGAAAAATCCAAATTTTGGGGAGAAAATCCAATTTTTGGGGCTGAAATTCTGGTATTTTTGGGGCTAAATCCTGAATTTTGTGGGGAAAATTCTGGAATTTCTGGGAGGAAAATTCTGGAATATATTTGGGATAAATTCTGGGATTTTTGGGGGGAAAATCCTGAATTTTGTGGGAAAATTTTGGAATTTTTTGGGGATAAATCCTGGAATTTTTGGGGTTAAATCCTGGAATATTTTAGGGTAAAATGCGGGAATTTGTGGGGATAAACCCTGGAATTTTGGGGGGAAAATTCTGGAATTTTTGGGAGGAAAATTCTGGAATATTTTGGGGATAAATCCTGGAATTTTGGGGGATAAATCCTGGAATTTTTGGATGAAAAATCCTAAATTTTGGGGGATAAATCCTGGCATATTTTGGGGTGAAAATTGGGAATTTTGGGGGTGAAGTCCGAGAATTTTTAGGGAAAAATCCTGGAATATTTTGGGAATAAATCCTGGAATTTTTGGAGGAAAAATCCTAAATTTTTGGGAGTAAATCCTGGGGTATTTTGGGGTGAAAATTGGGAATTTTGGGGGTGAAGTCCGAGAATTTTTAGGGAAAAATCCTGGAATATTTTGGGAATAAATCCTGGAATTTTTGGAGGAAAAATCCTAAATTTTTGGGAGTAAATCCTGGGGTATTTTGGGGTGAAAATGGGGAATTTTGGGGGTGAAATCTTGGGATATTTTGGGGTTAAATCCTGGAATTTTCGGGGGAAAAATCCTGAATTTTTGGGGGCAAATCCTGGGATATTTTGGGGCGAAAAATCCTGAATTTTTGGGGTGAAAATCGGGAATTTTGGGGGTGAAATCCGGAATTTTTTGGGGGGTAAATCCTGGGCTGTTTTGGGGAAAAATCCGGAATTTGGGGGTGAAATCCTGGGATATTTTGGGGTGAAAATCGGGAATTTTGGGGGTGAAATCCGGAATTTTTTGGGGGGTAAATCCTGGGCTGTTTTGGGGAAAAATCCGGAATTTGGGGGTGAAATCCTGGGATATTTTGGGGTGAAAATCGGGAATTTTGGGGGTGAAATCCGGAATTTTTTGGGGGGTAAATCCTGGGCTGTTTTGGGGAAAAATCCGGAATTTGGGGGTGAAATCCTGGGATATTTTGGGGTGAAAATCGGGAATTTTGGGTGTAAATCCTGAATTTTGGGGGTACATCCTGGAATTTTTGGGGATAAATTCTGGGATTTTTGGAGGAAAAATCCTGAATTTTGATGGGTAAATCCTGGCATATTTTGGGGTAAAAATCGGGAATTTTGGGGGTGAAATCTGGAATTTTTAGGGGACAAATCCTGGGATATTTTGGGGGGAAAAATCCGGAATTTGGGGGTGAAATCCTGGGATATTTTGGGGTGAAAATCGGGAATTTTGGGGGTAAATCCTGGGGTATTTTGAGGTAAAAATCGGAAATTTTGGGGTGAAATCCTGGGATATTTTGAGGTAAAAATCTGAAATTTTGGGGGTGAAATACTGACATTTTGGGGGTGCATCCTGGGCTGTTTTGGGGTGAAAATCGGGAATTTTGGGGTCCCCAGGACGCAGCATGGCCCGGGCCCCCCCCGGGCTGATGGGGGCGCTGCTGCTGCTGCTGCTGCTGCTGCTGCTGAGCTCGGGTGAGACCCCCTCCCAATTTGGGGAGACCCCCCCAAAATTTTGGGGACGATTCCCCCAATTTTGGGACACCTTGACCCCAAAGCCGCCCCTCCCCCAGACCCTTCCCCCCCAAATTCTCCTTAAATCCCCCCAAAATCATTCCCAAATCCCCCAAAAATCCCCCTCAAATTCTCCCAAAATCCTCCCCGAAATCCCCCTCA
>NW_024364136.1:0-216 GCF_014805655.1 Passer montanus | reverse complement strand
GACAGCAGCGCGGTACTGCAAGCACAGCGGCACCTGGCGACTGCTACAGGGAACCGCAGGCAGAGCACCCCGCATTACGTCACTACCTCCAGATGTCGCCCCGCCCATAGCCACGCCCCAGTACCCACCCCTAACTCCACCCCCAGCTAAACCCCGCCCATCTCCCGCCCCAGCCACGCCCCCAACACCTCAGAAAAGCCCCCAAGGCATAGGCGT
>NW_024364135.1:0-216 GCF_014805655.1 Passer montanus | reverse complement strand
CCCCGCCCCGAGCCGCCGCAGCTACCGGGCGTCCCACCGGCACCGATCCCCGAGCCGCCCATCGCCGCCGCAGGTACCGAGGCCCGGCCCGGCCCGGGGGGCGCGGGCGGTGCGGGAATCCGGGGGGAATGGCGGGGGTGGGGCTGCGGGAATCCCGGGGGAATGGAGGGACATCCCCGGGAACGGCTGCGGGAATGCGGGGAAGGGGTGCGGGAA
>NW_024364134.1:0-216 GCF_014805655.1 Passer montanus | reverse complement strand
GACGCGCTGCGGCCGCCGCCGCCTTCGCCCGGCCACCACCACCCGCACGCCGAGAAGAAGCGGCTGCACCGCGCCCCGTCGCCCGCCAGACCCTTCCTCAAGGACCTGCACGCCCGCGCCGCCGCCAAGCCTCCGCCCGCGCCCCCCAAGTCCCCCGGCCTCCCCGCCCGGGCGCCCTCGTCGCCGCACCCGGGCGTCCACCAGCCCCCCGCGGGG